>NC_047515.1:2121295-2141295 GCF_902827115.2 Pseudochaenichthys georgianus
GCAGACTTTATTTTGCTTACTTTAACATCATTTTTCATGGTGGGGCTAAGCCATTTCTTGGTATGGGTGTAGCCTACCCCAGCCATACCCTGGCGCTGCCACTGGTGGCACGTATGGGGCGGGCCATTCTGCACATGCGTTAAATGAGTTCAATATTTTAACGCAATTAATTCAAAAAATTAATTACCGCCGTTAACGCGATAATTTTGACAGCACTAATATATATATATATATATATATTTACACTACACAGCAGCAGTGGTGTCAATTTAGATGTTAAACTAATGGACCACGTTAACAAACAAATGGATTTTAGGAGTTGTTTGAGCTCCTAGATTTGAATACAAGGCACATTGATAACATGGCTCGGTCTCGGTGCTCTTATCAAGCCCATTTCAGCAAATACACTCTGATTCATCACCAGCTCATAACTAGCTGGTGGACATGGTGGATTTGTTCGCCTCAAGAATGAATCAGGACCAAGCTAAAGCTAGAAGTGGTGAATAGTGGCCTATAATTCACAATGCAAAGGTTTTGCTATATCTTCTAGATATATAGATGATAGATGTATAAAAGTATTTCAGCTATGTGTTTGTCAACTGCGTCTTATTTTTTCAACCAAAAATGGGCTTCCATCCAATAAGTCATTAAAGACTTACAGGACAGAATATATAATAGCACATACCTCAGGCTACCTTCCATAACGAGCTGACCGGTCTGGCTGGATCATTTGTTATTCAAAGAACTACATGTACTCATAGTAAAGTCTTCCTGAGCACACACACACACACACACACACACACACACACACACACACACACACACACACACACACACACACACACACACACACACACACACACACACACACACACACACACACACACACACACACACACACACACACACACACGTTTGTGTTTGGTGGTGTTTGTTGTCTGCTCACCAGCTGCGGCTCGTCCAGGTCGTACTTGCGTATGGAGGACATGAACTGCAGGTGTCTGTTCTGCTCCTCCAGGGTCACCAGCTCCTGCTCCCTGTCCTGCAGGCGCTGCTGGGCTCCTGCCAGCTCCTCCCTCAGCCACTGGTTCTCCTGACAGAAGCGCCGCACCTGGGGGGCACAGAGACATAGAGAGAGGACACGGGAAGGAGAAAGGGGAAGTAGAAAGGATGTCGGGGAGAGAAAGGAACATGCAGACAAAAGACAATGAGGGTGAACAGGGAAAGGAACGTAAGGAAGAGAATACATGTGGACAGAGAGACGGAGGGAAGAGGAGGAGGAGAATGATTGGTTGGAGATGAAGGAATAAGCGTAACAGAGGATAATGAGTGAAAGCGGGTTGGAAGAAGGATGTTTGGGTTTGAGGAGAAAAGCATGAAGGAGGAGGATACTTTTCTTTAGGGTTTTTAAATGTAATGTCCTGCAGAAACGCACCTGAGCACGCAGCTTCTGCTTCTCCGCCTCCAGAGAGCCCAGGTGAGCCGACAGCGCCATCATCACCTGGAGGGGACAGAGTCAATCTAAAACTCTAACGTCAATGTAATTCTTCTTTGAACGGAGCATTCCTTGAGACAAAGATTTTCATTTAGGATGAGGTCTTTACTGCGTCTGCCTTTATCCTTCCCAATGCGGAGGTTAATCAGGGCTTATTTGATGAAAAGAGATGCGTAGCTTTGCTGGAACGGGCTTGATAAGAGTATTGCGACTGAACCATGAAGTCAATGTTCAGTCAGATCTCATCGAGGAGCGAAAACAGGCTAAAAGACTCCACAGAGCGACACATTTCAAAGGGATTATTTGTGTTTGTCAGTGAGAGACACCCCTTTAAATGTTGGCCCATTAGTTTCAAATCAGAAGTGGCACCATTATTAACAGCTACTGTTCAAAAACTTCTTTTGGCCCATAAAAAAAAAAAAAGCTAAAAGACGCAAAAAGGCTGCGAAGAGCTAATCGCAGCTTAAAGAGCCTGTGACATCATCCCAACAACCGCTGTGCAATTAAATATTGGGCTACTGGTCATCTCGAACCGTCAGTTTAAAAAAGAAGGTGCGATACCGTTCCGATAAATACAAACTCAAGTGGATGAAACTACATTTATTAGTGCTTTCATGTCAATTCGGCGAACATATGATACATTAAATGATCGTGAGGATGAGGATTAAAAATAGTTTGTTTGAGCCGGTCTGCATTTCCTGATGAGAAAACAAACCGATGCTTTTTGTAGTTGTAGTACACCAACATGGATTTTACCACAATGTTGGGGAAATTAATGGATAAAATGCACGGATTATTATTATTATTCCCACTACGATCGGGACACTAGGTCCACCGTTTCCCCGCAGCAAGGCTCCCCCCGTTGACAGTTTACGTGGGCTGGGCTGGGTGCAGTGGCCGGTACCGAAGTGGGCCGGTCAGATAAGTCACTAGCACATCCCCCACTCCCCCTGTTGACAACTTACTAGCGGTACCGAAGTGGGCCGGTCGAGAGTCCCGGGATGATTTTTAGTCCCAGTCCACCACTGGCTACATGACCGTATGATCGCCCATATTGACGCACCTAATTCCTAAACATCTAACAGATACAACATAAACCGATCCTTCATGAGCTCTCAGACACGCCCAAAATTAAACTGTCATCGCTGTCTGAGCTTGCTGCTGTGTGCGCCGTCGTGCGTTTACATGCAGAAGCTGGGATCCCGGACGGTGCAGCTGGAGCGCTGTGCCCGCAATGACGTCACACATCATTTGGCGGGACTTGAAGAATCCCCGAGAAGATCCAGAAAATGGTCAACATTGAAGGGCAGATTAATGGTTATCAAAGTACAAATATCCAAAATCAGTTCAGTAACGGTTTTCAGGGGGACAATATTTCTCAAATTGATGGGTTTGGATGATGGGGGAAAACCGTGTCACAGGCTCTTTAAAGTACCACAAAGAGTACGTCCCTATAGATGTCCCTACCTCTGCCTCGCTCAGCCCGAGCTCGATCCTCTCCAGTGATTGGCGGATGATGCCGCTCTTCTCCTGCTCCACGCTGCCGCTCTCAGGCACCGCCCGGCTCTCCAGCGCCTCCTGCAGGTTGTCCAACAGACTGCGGTTCTCTCCTCTCAGCGCCTCCAGCCCGGCGATCACCTGCTGCGTGTTGCTCAGAATCTCCTCCGCCGAAAACATGGCTGCCACTCTGAGGTTCCCTCTCTCACAGCAGCTGACCTGGGAGCAGCACAAAGGGGGTCAAACAATGGAAAGTCATTTTAGTGGTACTCACAGTTATGGTAGTGAAAGAGAGAGGGAAATACCGTAAAAGCAGGGCTTGTGGTATTAAAAGCAGTAGTAGAATATTAAAGATTAGCAGTAGAAATAATAGGAGTAATAAAAGTGTAATAGTGGCAGTAGTAATAACAGTTGTAATAGCAGTTGTAATAGTGGAAGTTAAGGGATAGCAAAAGTAGTCTTTTAAAATACATTGGATACATTTTGGCCAACAGTGGATATAAGATTGTATATATTATTAAGTAGTTATCATGATGACTTGTGATTACTTGGGAAAATGTTATTTAAAAAAAGGATATTTTGGAATTATTTTAATTATTGTTTGTTTGTTGTAGTCAGAGAGTCTGGTATTAAGGATTTACACATTTAATTCCATAACATGTTCAATGGTTGGTTTTACATCCATCCAACTTCTCCCGCTTATCCGTGTTCGGGTCTCGGGGGTAGCAGTTCCAGCAGAGAGCCCCAAACTCTTTTCCCTGGCGACATCAACCAGCTCTGACTGGGGGATCCCAAGGCGCTCCCAGGCCAGCGAAGAGATATAATCCCTCCACCTGGTCCTAGGTCTACCCCTTGGTCTCTTCCCAGCTGGACGTGCCTGGAACACCTCCCTAGGGAGGCGCCCAGGTGGCATCCTAACTAGGAGCCCGAACCACCTCAACTGGCTCCTTTCGACGCGAAGGAGGAGCGGCTCAACTCCGAGTCCCTCCCGGATGACCGAACTTCTCACCTTATCCCTAAGGGAGACACCAGCCACCCTGCGGAGGAAACCCATCTCGGCCGCTTGTATCCGTGATCTCGTTCTTTCGGTCATGACCCATCCTTCATGACCATAGGTGAGGGTAGGAACGAAAATGGCCCGGTAGACAGAGAGCTTTGCCTTCTGGCTCAGCTCCCTTTCCGTCACAACGGTGCGGTAAAGCGACTGCAGTACCGCTCCCGCTGCTCCGATTCTCCGGCCCATCTCACGCTCCATTGTTCCCTCACTCGAGAACAAGACCCCGAGATACTTGAACTCCTTCACTTGGGGTAAGGACTCATTCCCTACTTGGAGTGGACAGTCCATCGGTTTCCTGCTGAGAACCATGGCCTCAGATTTGGAGGTGCTGATCCTCATCCCAGCCGCTTCACACTCGGTTGCGAACCGATCCAGTGAGTGCTGAAGGTCGCAGACCGATGAAGCCATCAGAACCACATCATCTGCAAAAAGCAGTGGTGCAATCCTTAGTCCACCGAACTGCAGACCCCCCCCCCCATGACTACGCCTCGAAATCCGATCCATGTATATTACAAACAGGATTGGTGACAAAGCGCTGCCCTGGCGGAGGCCAACCCTCACCGGAAATGGGTCCGCCTTACTGCTGAGGACCCGGACACAGCTCTCGCTTTGGGAGTACAGAGATTGGATGGCCCTGAGTAGAGACCCCCTCACCCCATAGAGAGGCGAAGTCCCTCCCTTTCCGGGAGCCTCCATGGGACCCTGGAAGCGTAAAATTATACATTGAAGTCAATGGAGAGAGAAAGGTTATCTTTTGATCTCGTTTGAATTGTGCCACGAATGACACATATGATGTTTGTCAATTTAAAAGAATATTTTGCAAGTCAAAAAAATAAAAATGTGTCGTAAAACTATGAAGTTACACATTTTTTTGTGTGAAACCGCTGAGTGAACTACAGGTTTCTGGTCTCGCACAATACGCGTCACCATCACAAAGACGGCCGTCACGTTAGCACATTTCACCTGTTTCTTTCAGAATGAGAATAAAAGTATAAAACGAGGTGAACATCACTACAAGTCTGGACACGTTGAGAGCTGTACATACACGAAAGGGGAGTTAGTCGGTTCTGTAAGAGCAGCGGGACCGGCTTTACAAGATGTTGGTGAGTAATATGAGTGCAATGTGTAACGTTAATGTCAGCTAGCTAACATTAGCTAACAAGGTACACTAACGTGTTTTGTTTCAGTAACTAGTTTTCTCCTTAAGAACTTCGTGGTCTCTGTGTATGCTGTGGATAACATTAGTGTTCACAAGAACAAGGTAAACTCCCGTGTTTTGTTTTAGTTGCTCTTCAGATTGAAGCGGCCAGTTTTATATCGACTATACTGCATGTGTGATCTCCTTTTACATCTCGTTGTGTCATTTGAGTTTATTTGCTGTGTGTAGATTCAAGGGTTTTGGTTATCTTGTCAATTTGTTTGGTTATCTAGGCCAGTGGTTCCCAAACTTTTTGTGCCCAAGGCACACCAAAGGACAAGTCAAAATCTCAAGGCACACCTATTGTGCAAAATAGCCCTGATAACACGTGTTATCACTCATATGTAAAATATCTGTAAATGTGCATAATTATTTACAAATGCCAAATAAAATGTAACAAAGACAACTATATTACTCATGAAATATTTAGTAACGAAATATTTCAGAAATGAATTTGAAACGTTATCAAATTAGGCTTCATCAAAGCAGCAACACACTCATTTAAACCAGACAGGTCACAACATTAAAAATGAGACAAAGGAAATTCAGCACAGATAACTGTCAATGCAAGGAAGCTGCATTGTCCATGGTCCTGAACTACAAATTATAAATGTAAAATTTCAGCAGAGTCGTTACTAAAAAAAAGTAATATATTACATATTACATATTACTTAAGTATGACACTACTTCGTTACTCTCTACATAAAGTAACTCGTTACTTTACTCGCAGGGCCGGCCCGCCCCTCCCTGCAGGCAGATCACGCAGACTGCTAACGTTTCAAATGTTCTCTTTAGTTCAGTTTCCATCCTGAATGTTTTCCTATCTGACCATGGCTGTTCTCTGTCTCCTGCTATCTGTATATTTTGCGCAGTCTATCTCTGCTCACTCTGTTGCGTCGGCGTGTTCTCCTGCGTGTTGGCCATGTGTTGCACTGGAGCCAGACACCGCAAAGACTTAAGCCGAGCACGTACGAACTGCGCATGCGTGAGTGGCAATAACTCTCCTTACCAGCAGGCGGCGGTAGTGTGTATTCGTCATTCAAAACAGGCAACAACCGGAAGACAGAGAAGAAGAGCAGACTGATATAAACAAACACATAGCGTGTGCGGTAGCTCCACCTTAGCAAGTGTTCTTTGCAGGTGCTTCTTGAGGTGTGACGTGGTGTCACAGCAGTGGATAACAGCTTCTGGCCTGGACACAGTTTACACCTCACCGTCACATTCCTGTCTATTCTTCGGACGAACTCAAAATAATGGGCATACGTCCTCCACCCCTCGAGAGTTATCGCTGACTCAGCCATGTTTATGCAGCACTGCAGGTGGAGATGTAGTCGCGCAGATTACGTACATATAAACCTACAAAGTACTGATATAGTAAATAAAAAAATAATTATTTTTATGTAGTTGTATATTGCAATAATAACGTATGGTTGTCACAAAATCCCACGGCACACCCGGACTTGCCTCACGGCACACCAGTGTGCCGCGGCACACCGTTTGGGAACCACTGATCTAGGCACAGCTGTGTGACTCCCTCGGGTACACTGGTATGTGTTTTCCTAATCTAGAGTATTGATTAAAGGGAAATGGAAACACTTTTCAAACTGCTTTCCACGCGACAATATTACCATTAGGAAATGTATATATCTAGTCTATTTCCAATGTAAACGATCGAGATACGCAAATTTACTTTTTGAAATACGTGCCTAATGACCATGGGCGCTTCCATTGCTCCGGGACTTTTCCAGTGACGTCACTGATAGGGTACGGCTTCCTGGGCCAAAGCTCAATAACAAACAACATGGCGTGCAATGCACCAGTAGTTTACATTACAAGAAAACGGTCGTCGTCAGGAGTTTATTGTATTGCCCCAGGCTGCACAAATGGATTTTATACAAAGAAGGAAGAAGTACATTTCCATAGGCTGCCACTAAAGGATGAGAAGCTGCTCAAAGTCCAGTCTGGATGCCTGGTTCAATACAAAACATTGGATTTGAAGCCAGGATCTGTTCCCACAATATTCGATTTCTCAACGTATGCAGTCGGGAACACCGACCGTCCCAGCACGTCGGCCGCGCAAGACAATGACAGTGTCAACAAACGTGAAGTTCGAGCCACCAAACGAGTTGCTTCAGCTGCCGAGAGAGAGGTAAATATTGCAGCACTACCAGATTACTAGCTCACACATGTTTTTACTGACACAGTGTGACCTTATTAATTAACGCAATCGCGTCCAAACTAAATGGTAGCTATTATTATGACGCACAATAGAGAATTGGGGGTGTTCTATAGCTCAACTAATTAAACTGGCATACACACGCTCATCTGTCGAAAACAGCCCTAAAAAGGCTAGTATTGCTATTGATGGATGGTATTGCAGGACCCAGAGCGCACAGAGCGGACAGCAGATAACGGAATTGCAGTTGTATTGCTTATAGATTATCAGAACATTTCAAAGGGGACACAGCCCCATTGGATATTAACCTATGGATTAACTACATCATCGTTTTTATCGTTGTAATGCCATTGAAGACCAGTTTAGACCAGACAATGAGGAAGGTAAGCCGTTAGCCTGGCGTATGTTAGTACCTAGCGCCACTTGTTTTGATGTACGTTTTTGTGGATAACCTCGCGAGTTTGTATCTTCCAGTGTTGAGGTGGGCACCGTTAGATTCTGTGTCTCCTTGCGATCATAAACGATATGTTGGATGTGCGGCTAGTTTAAGTAATAAGGGAGCTATCGGTGCAGTAATAGGTTAGCATTTTCGCTCGGGGCTAATTCAGAGGCTCACTGTTAGCATTGTGTTTTTTAAATTTTTTTATTCCGGATCGTATGCCACTCTATTCGACCGAATCGGTTCATAAGCATAGGCCATGGGATGCCTGGTAACTGTAGATGCTTCCACATCAATGTCATCTCCCGACGAATAGTCAAATTCATCGTTCAAAACGTCGATCTCATTGCAAAATTCCTCCATCGCTGCCATATCTGCTACGTTGTGTTGACTTTCGGTGGAGCGAAAACACAGCCAGTGACGTCACCATTTGGGACTCCCCTAATGGCGGCGGCCTGGTCCCGGAATTCCCCACCCGGCTGGCGGATAATTAATTTTCTTTTGGCGAGTAATATCATATACAATAAATATTACGATCAATATCCATTGTAAAATGAATAAACTACCGGAATATTATAACTGTAATTGGTGTTTCCTTTCCCCTTTAATTAATAAACTACACACTGAGTCTAGATCCTGACCAAATCCTTTTTTATTGTTGATCAAATGTTTTTCAAAAATGTATTCATACACATTTAGAAAAATACAATGTACAATCACAACCAGTACAACACACATTACAAAAAATGCAGAAAAAACAAACAATAACAACAATCAGACAAGAGGACAAAACTATGGAAAAATAATCCCTCCCACCCCCAGATCCGGACCATCCTTGTATTATTGCTCATTCAATCTATTATAGCATGCTAACAAACATGGTACTTACTTTATTTGTACAGATCTGCGTGGGAGACGATGGCGCGATGCAGAGCGCTGTCTGTGATTGTGCACGGGGGATGTACAAATGCAGCCACGCTGCAGCATTGGCAATATGTGCCATGTGGCAGATCAGCTCCACAGATGTTGAGTGCCAGTGGAGGAAGCCTGGCACTTCCAAAGTAGTCCAGCCGGTGTCTCAACTTTACCAACAGTGAGAGGAGACATACAACCCACTGGCCAGAGACATCGCCACTCAGGATGTAGACTGGTTCAGGTCTGCACTGAGGGGCGCACAGTGTGGCATGGCATGGCTTTTGTCACCTGAGCCAGAGCCGCGGCCTCAACATCAGGCCATTGTCACCGTGCCGGAGCTGGTGAAGGGGCATGGGGGTCGGGGGCTTGAGGCAATTCTTGTCTCAATGCGACTGAGCAGAGACCAGCAAGCTGCCATCCAGACAGCCACCGGAGGACAGCGGACAAATCCTCTGGCAGTTACACAGGCGGGGGAGGTTGACAGCCAGCAAGTTTGGTGCTGTGCTGCGGTCGGGACTTTCATCCACTCCATGCGCGTCCCTCATGAAGAGGGTGCTCGGGGGTACAACTTGGACGGAGTCATGGCTGTCAACTGGGGGGTTGTAAACGAGGCCGAAGGGGTGAAGGCTTTTGTGCAGGCCTATCAGGAGACAGTGTTCGAGTCTGGTCTCTTTGTGAGTGAGTCGGTATTTTGGGAGCATCCCCCGATGGACTTGTGCAGCCATCTGCCCTGCTGGAGGTGAAGTGTCCACCATCATTATATAGGATATATATATATATATATATATATATATATATATATATTTGTATACATATCTGTAAATTGTATAATTTTATTTGATTTAAAAGTCTTTTTGATCTCTCTGTCTATAAACACAAACTGAGTAAGATTGACAATAAAGTTGACTTTGAAAAATATATATATTCTTTATGAAAATAGTTGACTGTTGGAGAAATGAATCCAAATGAAACGTTGGACTGAACTACAACTACGCCTTTAAATCTCTACGGACTGTTTTTCAGTGTGATGGCAAGTTCCTATCTTTAAACATGTATTAGTTCTTTCTCAGAACAGATTTGATTTTCTGAAGTTCATTTAACTTTGCCGACCATGTAAGGTCATTATTAAAAAGGTACAATCAATTTGTTTAGGGTTGAATAAAATAATGATAAACATTTCATTTGGATAATTTACTGACAGAATAAGAAACTCAATAATGCTCTACTCACCTGTTCCTTTTTATAAAGTGAAACAGTTGAAACGATAGATTTTTAGTAAACTTAAAAACAACCTTCTCCAAAAGCTATCAAGGAATATACCGAATACTTGTTTTAGAACTTTATTACATATTTTTATATAAATAGTTTGAGTGATCCATAATTGACAGAAGCTTGTGTTTACACTGACCTGTTACTCATATATTAATGTCTTTGTAACTTCTTTAAACCACTACCTCACTAATTTCTTTCATTCATCACGGTTCAGTAAACTAAGTGATACATGAACCAGTTTAATCATTATAATAACGTAGGATTGCAACTCTTTGAAACTGTAGGTGGCTCTTAAAAGAGCCGTTGTGTTTGGGTGTGCTGGTCTCAGGTCAGTCTAAGGCCTCTCTCGCGGATGCAGCGGGCCAGCTGGATGTCCTTAGGCATGATGGCGACCCTCTTTGCTTGGTTCATCTTACTGGGGGGGCAGCTACATGGATGTCGGTGCAGTCCTCATTGTGCAGTTGAAGGCAGAATGAATGTATTATTGACTCCGAATGAAGCACAACTTCATGTCATACAATACATTGACTTTATTTGTAATTGTGTAAAAAAATATGAGCATTGATTAGCAAGCAGGACCTGCAGGAACAGAGCATGGTGATGGATGGAGCTGGGAAGAGAGAAGAATAAAGAAAACAGATCAACTTTATTATTGGATATTAAAAATTCAATTTCAAAACAAGTTGCCGCTCCTACAGTTTTCTAGTATGTAAAGATGATTTCACATGACCTATGCAAAATATCACACTCAATACATGTGTGTCTCTGGGGGGTGCATTGTGCCTTTGATGTATATAAATAATATACCATAATAACCAAATACTATTACGTACAGTGGAAATCAGGTTGCCAGAGCAGGTCAGTCCAGTGTGCATGTTCCTCAGGGTCTCAGCAGTTACAGGTGAGGTAAAGAAAATAAAAGAGAAAAAGGTCAGTAACAACACTTTAAAGTAACAACACTTTGAATAATTATCTCTTTTAATAATGTTCTATCAGTAATCACTCAACTACTGTCTTTCTAACAAACAGATTGACTCAATATCATCACAATGAAACACGTCCAGAAGAATGGACCACAGATGGAAATGAGCTATTAGCTATAATCTGGCATATTGCATCTCTTCTCTTTGCTGAGATTAATGTTTTTGTATGCATGGTCCTTCTATAAATAAATAAATGTCATGCAAAGCTGCCTGCCTGCCTTCCTTCCTTCGACTCTCCCTGAACTGCCTGATCTTTTAATGTTCAATGTTAACCATTTGAGCAGATAGCATTAAGTAGAAAAGATCGCAGATGCTAATGTGCCGTTAGCCTACCTCCCGCCCCCTTAGCACCTGGTGGAGGGGGCGATAGGCTCCTCTTCAAATGTTTCACAAAATACTTACCATCATGACTACTCTTACTGTTTAACATTTGGGTTCACTTCATGTTAAGGCTAATACAAATGACAAGGCTAAGTAATGTGATGTTAACTAACGTGCTCGCTACTAGCTATGTAGCTAGCTTGACTATGTTCCATGCAAAACATGTGTATTACCTGATATGTCTGATCCAACGACTCCTGGTCCTTTCATCAGACGGGAAGCGATAGAACGAGCAAAGTGGTATGATCACTTATGTGATTACAACCTGGTACAAAGCACACAGGCATCTTGTAAAAGTGAATTTATTTTTAGCAATCTCTTATTTATTGGAGGGAATAAATCAGTTATGAGATCTTCTTCTTCGCTTTAATTACGAGTCGCAACCACTTGGAGCATTATCGCCTGTGACATCACTTACGCGAGCCAGAAAGGGATTTGGGATTTGTAGTCTTTGTAGTCGCGTATTTTTCATAGTCTTATATTTCAACAGTTTTACGACAAAATGTGACTTTTTTTACATGGAACTTATTGTTTAAGATTGACAAACATCATATGTGTAGTTCGTGGCACAATTCAAACGGGATCAAAAGATACGTTTTCTCTCTCCATTGATTTCAATGTAAATGTTTCGCTCCCGGGGTCCCATGGGCCGGAAGTAGATGGGCGTGACTTCGCCTCTCTATACTCCCGCAGCACCTCCCACAGTAACTCCCTGGGAACCCGGTCATACGCATTCTCCAAGTCTACAAAACACATGTAGACCGGATAAGCGTACTCCCAGGCCCCCTCCAGGATCCTTGCGAGAGTAAAAAGCTGATCCGTCGTTCCACGACCAGGACGGAATCCGCATTGTTCCTCCTCAATCTGAGGTTGATGAGACGTGTCAACCATGACAGTCCCTCAACGCCCAGAGCCTTCATCATTTATGGGCGGGTCTCATCCACCCCCGGGGCTTTGCCACTGTGGAGTTGTTTGACGACCTCAGTGACCTCCCCCCGGGAGATTGGTGTTGATCCCCCGTCATACACCAGCTCTGCCTCTAACATAGAGGGCGGAGTTGTCGGGTTCAGGAGTTCCTCAAAGTGTTCCTTCCAACGCCCTAACACTCCTTCAGTTGAGGTCAACAGCGTCCCATCCTTACTGTACACAGCTTGGATGGTGCCCTGCTTCCCCCTCCTGAGGTGTCGGACAGTTTTCCAGAACAACTTTGGTGCCGCCCGAAAGTCCTTCTCCATGTCTTCTCCGAACTTCTCCCACACAGGCTGCTTTGCCTCGGCCACGGATGAGGCTGCTGCCCTTCGGGCCTGTCGGTACTTCGGGCCTGTCGGACTCCCGAGGCAGTTGCCCTTGCAACTGCCTCGGGAGTCCGACCGGGATAACAAATCCCTGAAGGCCTCCTTCTTCAGTCGGACGGCTTCCCTGACCACCGGTGTCCACCAGGAGGTTCGAGGGTTACCGCCCCTTAAGGCACCTAGGACTAGGGATGTCCCGATCACCTTTTTTTGCTCCCGATCCGATTCGATCATTTGATTTTGACAATCTGCCGATACCGATTTTTCCCGATCCGATCTTTATGCAATGCATTAAGAGAAAAAAAAGGTAACAGATAACGGCTGGTCATCCAACGCGATGAATTCAGCTATCTTGGCTGTTATTGTGTTGGCCTTTTCACTGTTCTGGGGCAGTTTCTCTTTCCTTTTAAAAGTCTCTGAAAGTGTCGGTTGTTTCAGTGCCGTTACCTGAGTGGCCGCTGTGTACTCGTCGTGTTGTTGTTGGTGTTTGTTTCTCAGGTGGCGTATTAGATTGGTCGTGTTGAACGTAGCTCTGTTCTTTCCACCACGCGGAACCTCTGCCTAGCAAACATTGCATCTGGCTGTTACACTGCCTTCGCTTTCAATTTTATAACACTTCCAAACTCCTGACATTTTCTCTGTCCCGACTCCCGAGTCACCAGCTGAACGTAGCCTCTCGTTAGCTTACTGCTACTATTAGACACTGCGCCCTGCCCACTCTGTTGCCAGATTTCAGAGAAATAAGCAACCAGGTCTATGAAAACAAGCCCAAAGAAAGCAACACATACATGATGTTGTGTAATTTTAAACCAAAACTAAGTCCTCAGGATGACTTTAAGACGTGAACATGGTCATTTTTGTTTTGTACGGAGCCCTGGAGGGTTCATTGAGAGAAAAATAAATAAAACGTGGCCACGTTTTACTTTCTCGTTCGCACGAGTTAATAAAGCATGGGCACGAGTTAATAAAGCGTGCGCACGAGTTAATAAAGCATGGCCTCGTTTTATTTAAATTGAGGGAGTCCTGTCCGTGACTCACAGAATCTGCTGCCCACAGCTGTTTTATAGAAGGAAAACATCCTTCACTTTATGAAATCTCTGTGGCACCAGTGGCCTGTACTACGAAGCAGGATTTGCTATTTACACTATTCATTCATGAAGTATGACGCTGCGCTGTCAGCACGCGTCTCCATGTTTGTGTTTGGTCAAATGTTGGTAACCCCGTCACTTTCACGTGAACGCACTCTCAACTGGACAGAGAAACCCTGGTTGATTTGCTGAGTTGATAACCAGCTTCGTAGGACCGCTTAGCGACATCGCGTTTGTTAGGGTTAGTTAAGCCGGGTAAATCAAACATATCCAGGGTCTGTTGAACTGGCTTCGTCGTACTGGAGGCAGTAACGTGTAATTCAGCAGAATCTGAGAAGAGCAGCACCAGCTGCAAAGAGCGGTGCCTTTTACGAAGGAGATGTCCTGTCACCGGGGCGCATGATGTGTGTGTGTGTGTGTGTGTGTGTGTGTGTGTGTGTGTGTGTGTGTGTGTGTGTGTGTGTGTGTGTGTGTGTGTGTGTGTGTGTGTGTGTGTGTGTGTGTGTGTGCGTGTTCGGTGTGTTTGTGTGTGTCCGACACCCCCGGCATTTGTTTTCAAATTACCACAAATTTACACAAATCTGGTTCTCCATAGTTATATGTGTATTCCCAAGTGAAAGAAATTCGTTTAATCTTAATCTCGATGTGCTATAGTCCTGCCGGAGTGCACCGGAACGAACGATACTATCATAAACAAATGCCCACACACAAACAAAACGAGGCCACGCTTTAGTAACTCGTGCGCACGCTTTAGTAACTCGTGCGCACGCTTTATTAACTCGTGCGCACGCTTTAGTAACTCGTGCGCACGAGTTACTAAAGCGTGGCCACGTTTTATTTATTTTTCTTTCTATGAACCCTCCAGGGCTCCGTAGTTTTGTAACATTAAATAAAAAAAAAAAAAATAATAAAAAAAAAAAATCGGCTCCGATCCCCGATCACGTGATCGGATCGGGACATCTCTACCTAGGAGCTTGAGATTTGAGGTTGGTTTTACATTTCAATAAAAAGAAGCAGTAGTCGATAAGTAGTCAAAGCGAAAGCAGAAGTACATGTACTACCTGTAGAATAGGTAGCGAATAGTAGCAGAAGGCCTAGCAGTAACAGCGTGTCAGTCATTGTGGTACTAGTTGTTAGAGAAGAAATAGTAGGCTAGTATTATTAATACCAGTAGAAGTGGCAGTAGTAATGCCAGGTAAAACGTCAATTCTCTGAAGCGATTAAAACTAGCTGCACTTTTACCAGCTTTGATTATAATGATTGATCAATAAAGTGTTCTCAAAGCTGGTAAAGCTGCAGCTAGTTTGAATGACTTTGTATACTGCAGGGTTGCTTGTGGATTTACTCCAGGTGGAACTAAAGTCTGATTTAACACTTGATTATATTTCACATCATTCATCCACATCTGAACAGTAACTAAAGGTATTAAATACATGTAAAAGTACACTATTTACCTCTGAATTGTACTAGGGTAGAAGTACAAAGTAGCAAAACATTTTACATAAGTACAGTACATAGTAAATGTACTCAGTTACTTTACACTTCTGTTGAGATATGAAACACGCATTACTCTGTGTGTGTTCTGTGTGTACTGTGGGCGGAGCAGCAGACCTCCGGTCAGTGCCCCAGACCTCCGGTCAGTGCAGCATCGTGTCGGTAACAATGTATTTATCACGCTCATGTCGAACCTACAGCCTCTCTCCGATGATATAATGACGACTGCGTCACATTGAGAGAGATTTCTGTCCAGTTTGTTGTGAAAACGTCCTTGGCTATACTGGACAATAGTTAACAGCTCTCCTGTAACAGTGCTCGATAACTATTGGGTCTGAAACACGATGTAAACACAGGCAGACATGAAGGCTTCATTCAGATCACATCCACAGTTATTTATAGCGTAACGCTACCTGCTAAATCCAGGCTCCAGGCTCCGGCGGCGTGGTGGCGTCTTTTTGTCCACTCTGAGCTGTTAATATTATTTTAATTTGGAAAGAGGAACCGGTATACAGCGTATCATTTTCGCGTACAGTGTCTGTCAGTTTATTTACTGTTGGGACGGTGATAAACTAGGAACTGTTAATGATTCACCTGCTGCTCCTCGGCGCTCAGCTCCTCCTGTCATCACAAACTCATTAGCATTAAACTAGCATAACAAGACATTTCACTTCCGGCTTCACCTTCAGAATAAAAGTCTTGTCAACGCACATAAAGGTGCATTTAAATTATATGAAGCGAAAAGGGCTTGATTCCTGGAAATATTCAGTAAACATAATAATAGATTTAAGGTAAAAGAATAGTTTGCCTGCATGGTATGCTATACATTTGTCAAAAACTGTTTTCAGTTGTGGACATTAAGTACACTTACTTACTTGAGTACTCCAGTTAAGTACATTGAAGTAAAAGTTGTAATTTACTTGATTATTTCAGTTTTTATTCATCAATCAATCATTCCACTCTCCTATATCTCAGGGGTATATATTCAACTTGTTTTGTCAAGTTATTATTGACTTGTTGTCCAATGAAACCATGTTTCTGACACTGAACAATTGTGAAATGGTCCTTGAGAAACTGTTCTTATCTATTAAGCCAGATATACTATTTAACGAATATATTGGATCAGATGAAAAAACTTTTCACAAAGCTGTTTTTCTGAAAACTCATGAAAAGTGTACTTTTGTAAGTATTCTCTCCCAGCACAGTGCATAACAAAAGAATGATCTTGTAGAATATGATGCATAGCTGTAGCAAAAACAACATACACATCTACAGCAGAAAGTCAGCTGCACAATGCATAATGCCCAAAAAAGCTTCTCATATTGATTCTTCTTCATATTAAAGTGCATTTGCTGATATTTAGGCCTTCTTATATTTGAACCCTGTTTGCGTGACCTCCACTTGCAGTGGGGCATTTTTACAGTGAGGTATCTGAATACTTCTTCAACCACTGCCCTTTTCTGCACCCTTTCACTGTTCAAAGATATGAATGGGATGCACCAAATAGGTAAAGCAGGATAAATCAACCATAAGTATTTCAACTATAGTTTCACTCACTGTTCTACAAATGTATGGATCAGATATATATTTGTTCATGCTTCAATTCAGGTTGAACTTTGTGTTGATGGCCAGTTTATCCTAAAACAACAAGACATCAGCACAACTCCACAATGAATCAATACTAAAATAGGCAGACAAAGTTAGTTAGGTTTGACTCACGCAACACACTGCTTTTATTCTGAAAACACAGGCTCAACTTCCTGTATCTTTCCAGTTATGTTCACGGAATTTGACGCATTTGAGGAGCTTACCTGATCCCAGATTTCCCACAATACACTGAGGCACCAGGGCTGGCCCGGGCTGGCCGTGATGTCCTGTCAGGGAGGACTGCGATCTGTCGGAGAGACGAACTGCCTGCAGGAGGGCACACACATGAATATCAGTTTGTCAAAGACAGATTATCAGAAGTTTTCTCGAGTGTTGATAAATAATAAATAACTTATTTGATTTGAACAGTCCTATCACTGTGATTAAATGGAAATGTCCCCAACATTAGGTGTACATAGGGGCGGTTCTAGGGAGGCCAGGGGGGGCCAGTGCCCCCCTAACACTGACCTCTGACCCCCCTGTGGCCCCTTTTTTATTTATTTTTTTATATTTTCTGGTACTCGGTTTGCCAAAAAATGAGTACATTTGAATTCTTTTTTTTCTTGGCTCATGATAGGCTCCTGCCACAGATTAGCTGGTCTGTTCAACCAGATTAGCTGGGAGCTCCATGTGTGACCGAGAGGTCTACGGGTGGGGGCAGCAATGATTTTATTCATTTCACATTAGCCGGCCAGTGGAGGGACCAGGATTTAGGAAACAATCAATTCAAGTTACATTTATAATTCATTACAGCAGCATTTCGTGGGAGTCAGTGGGCCGTGGCCCAGCACAGCAGCCTAATATACAGTGAGCCCGGCTCCAGGATGAAATGACTGAGGGGGCTGTAAAAAAATCCGAGGGGGCGATTTTTCACAACAACGAAAAATACTGGCAATGTAATGAATTGACACACCAAGCTTTTTTCCTTCTTACTGCTCTACAATCTCTTTGCTTCTTTATTTTTATTCCGGATTTACCCCTCTCATTCCGTTCTTTTCCTCTGATCTTTAATAACAGATTAGATAGTTGATAGATAGATGGCTGCACTTTGGTTAACAGAATAACATTGATTTCCTCAATTTATAAATGGACAGGCTCTGTAATTATACCATAACCTTTTCTCCTCTGTCCCTTAACTCCTCTTCCTATACAGATTTACTTACCTCTAGTCAGGTCAGGATTAAAGAAACAATAATCTGGTTGATTTTTTATTTTCAGGCATTATATAAGAAAGTGACTAATATATAAACCAAATGTAATATTGGATCAAATACACCAAATGGACAGACACAGATTAAAAATTCAAATAAAGTCCCCTGATTTGTCTCTAGAGTCTAACTGCCATGAGAAAAATCAAATCAATGTTAAAAAATCCGTCACTAGATGTCGCTCATTGTACCAATACGGTTGATATAATACATAACATATTATTATTATAGTAAAAGGGCTCGCTTTGGCAAACACCTGATCCATACAGGCAGCCCTAAATAATAACAAGTAACCATCATGTGTGGTGCTATCTGTAGTTGTCTGTCTTATTTTTTGTTGATGTCATATTGTTTTCACCAGGGCCGGCCCTTGGCATAGGCAGTATAGGCGAATGCTTGCGCCGAAAATTGGGGAGAAAAATGACATCATGTATTTTTTAGCTGCCAGGATTATAACAGACAAAGACTCATTCTGAAAACTGCACTGGAACAACATAACATCAAGGACATGGATTTCAAGTCAATATACGAAAGTAAATCAAGAAATGAAGTAAAGAAGCTGATCTTCAAGTTCCTTAAAAACACTGCTCTGAGGACAAGGATTTAATATAAACATTTAATAAATCAACAGTAGGTGGCGATATATGCTCCAAGTGGAAGCGATTTGCCATTAAAGAAAAAAGAAGAAGAAGAAGAAGTAGTAGAAGAAGAAATAGCTAACGCTACAAACAGGCACAACACTGTTACTCTGTTTTACTGACATATAACATTTCATTTCACCTTGCTCTAATTTTTTTAACGCACGTTAAAAAACAGGAACATTTTCAGGAGTTTCAACCGTGTACCAGCCACCGAAAATGGGGACTCTGCCCAGAAAACGGGGACGTTTTGGTCACCCATCCGACTGTGTTTACAGCTAAACACACACGCTAACAGACTACAACCTCACTTGGGGTTGAGGCTTTTTTTACACGTTGCTTACTGCCTGCAGTGCCCACATATCTGATCTAAAAATAGTAACGTGTATTGGGGAAAATAATTATTTAAAGTTATTTAATAATTGTGACATTTATTGTACTCTTTGATGGATGAATGATGCTCAAAGTGAGGGGGCAAAGAATACAACTGAGGGGGCAATACCTTTATCCTTTCCATTACATTTTGGCGATAAATATTCTCCTTTTTTACTGCACTACAATTGTCTCACAGCTGGAGTTGTTTTTCAGAATACAATTGTATAAAAACATATTAAAATACTATGTATTTTATTTTTATATGTTTAAAAACCCAGAAAAATATAAAGTAGTTAAAGCTCCACCGCTACAATATAATGATCCATGTATTTAATAATATGACAGGGGGCCATTCTGCTGCAGATACATACATTTCATACTTTAGTACATTAAGCTGGATATTTGCAAGACTTTCATGTGTAGTGGGGTGTTTCTTTTAGGATGGCATCACTATATCCCTTCATTCAATAATACAAATGTTTCCCCCAATACTTGGTTTGGTTGGCAGATATTTAATATTAGGAGAATGTGGTCAGTGTTAGAACAACAAAATAACTAGAACAAAATATCCCTGTGACTTTTACACAAGAGATTTGAGAGGTAGGCCCCCGGCCCAGAAACCCCTGGCCTGCGCCTTTTACGTACAATTAGCTGTTCATCCTTGCTTTGACTCCTTTTCTTTTGAGTTTCTATAGATGGCGCTCTTTCCTTTATCCATTCAGTCATAGGGCTAGTTTGCTGTTCATGCTGATGACCATCAGATTATACCTACACTAAACCTTCCATACCTTCAAAAGCATATTCACAAAGACTCTTCTAAATTATCTACTAAATACTAAACACTA